>NW_024081452.1:872478-878290 GCF_003009895.1 Hyaena hyaena | reverse complement strand
AGGTCATGATCTCATGGTTCCTGAGATCAAGCCCCCTGTCAGGCTCTGCACTGACAGCACACAGAATGTACTTGGGATTCTGTCTCCTCTCCCTCTGCTCCCTCCTCCCACTCTCAAGTGCTCTCTCTCAAAATAAGTAAAAAAAATATATTTTTTTTAAAGAAAGAACCTCTTTAAAAGTAAATAAAAATAAATTAGAAATTATAGCGTTGTACTGTGGGCTTTATTTCACATGACCTGTGATGTGTAGGACACTTGTAGCATAAAGGAGAAAGGGTAAATGCAGAGATAATCAGTGCAATAGAAGCCTCTGGCATCCTTTCTAAAAAATCAATGTACAACTTATATTCAGTAAAGTGCACAGATCTAAGTGCACAGCTGGGTGGATTTTTACACATGTGTTCACCCATGTAAACACCATCAAGATCAAGATTTAAAACATTCCAGCTTCCCCAGAAGGTTTCCTCCTCTCCTCGCCCATGTGATGACACTCTTCTCACCTCTATCACCACAGATTAGTTTTACCTGTCCTGACATCCATTTTTTCCCCATGTTTCCTTTTCCTATCTCTGAGTGCTCTGCCTCTGCTTAGTACCTTTAAGGTTGCATTGATTGGCACCTTGTCAAAGGCACCTTGAAGAGTATTCCTCAAAGCTAGAAGAATAGACCAATTAATTTCTGAAATAGGAGGCACGGGGCTGAAGAAGACAAGAGGGTGTGGACAGGGAAGAATGGAATTCTTTCTTAGACATGCCCTGTGTACCAACTCCATGGAATGAAAACACACACTACTTCTTCCCCATTAAAACTCTACTTTCCCCAACAAGCCTGTAAACAGCCTTAGTCTGACTGTGATGATCTCTAGGGACTTCCAGTTCCAACTTTTTCTGATTTTACAGCCTCTGCAAGTGAGCTTCAAAGCTCTTCCCCAGAGCCATTCCAGCAGCACTGAGTGCCTGCGGCAGCCAAGGACACCCTTACTCCAAGTCCCAGAACTTGTTAATGATGATGGTGTTGGCCTTGAGTAGAGGGCTGCTGATTAGAAGGCAGTAGGTGGGGAAGGCAGCAAGCTCTGAAGATAAGTCATTTAATTATTTCAGTATGTGCAATTACGCAAACATCAAAAGCCAGCAGCAGGAAGGGCTCTTTGATCTCTGGATCAGTACCCTTTCAACTTGTTCCCTTTATGTTGCCCAGAAAGTTCTTGCTTCTTTCACCCTTGATTTCTAGAGAGAATTCTAATAAGAGTGACCTCCAGCTCCATCCACCACCCAGTGGTGAGCAGGACAGGGCTTGGAACACCATCCTGAATACACAGTTAGCTCCCTGCATCTCAGCATTGCCGAAGTCTCCTGCCCCAGCTTCATAAACTGAGATCACAGTTTTCTTTTTGAGAGGACCTCAGCCGTGCCCTAGGAGAAATGTACGTGAATCTTCTCAGCAACATTATGATACGAGCCAAAAACTAGAAAGAGCTCAAGTATACAGCAGAAGCAGAATAATTTGCTGATGTGTGTCCTACGATGGAATACTATATATTCATGAAAATGAACAAACTCTGACTTCATGTAAACATATGGACACATCTCCCAGACATAATATTAGATGAAAGAAACCAGAAGTGAAATAATACATGTTGTATAACTCCATTTGTATAAATTTCAGAGCATATAAGACTAAGTTATAGTGTTTCTAGATAAATAGGTGGCCACGCATGACGAGAAGCAAGGAAATCATTAGCATTAACATCAGGGAGGAGGGAATAGTGTGGCTGAGAGGGGCATATGGAGGAGAGATGCATTTCTGGAAGCTGAAAATGGTCTATTTCTTGATCTGGGTGTTGGTTACCTGGGTGTTCCCTTCATTACACTGTACATTTCTTTTTTCTGATCTTTTCAGTGACTGTAGCACACTTCACCATTTTAACAGGAGAAAAGAAAAGCCTCAATCTTAAGACTAACTAGGGGAACTGGGGTTTCACACACACACAAAAAAAAAAAAAAAAAGAGGAAAGAAAAGCCTGTTCAGCTGCTGCAATGCCTAATAAAGCTGCAAAACCAGCCCAAACCCACAGGCTGTCAGATCCACAAAGTGTGAGCACAGTGTAGGCAGTGGAGATGGATCACTGAGTTAGGCTTTACAAAAAAGAAATCTGTCCTTTGGGCCGCCCACCGTTCACCAATTCAGCGCCAGCCTCAGGCACTCAATGGTGCGCGCTCTTACAAAGGTGCTGGCAGGGAGGCCCACCTTTGGCAGACAAGTATGGTTGGCCCTGCTCCTTTTCACCCCTGGTAAGTGCCAGAAATACCAAGGGAAGCAGCGGTCTCCCGGGTGCCAGAAGAGGAGGCTGTAGGGCTGCCTGGAGACCAGTCCTTGCAGAGTCTCTGCTTCAAGGGAAAGTGTTGTTTTAAGAGATGTCAGGCCCTAGAAGCAAACTGTGCCCCTCTGTTTCCCAGGCTGTGACAGTGAGAGATCCTTCCCAATCGTGATCAGGCTGGGCCTATGGTTTACTCTTCCTGTCGGATCACCCAGCGGAGCTTTGTGGCATCACAGATGAAAATGAATCAGATTAAGATCATGATCTAAAGAACTGGGTTCTGCACTGGACCCAACTGACTCCAGAGAGTCTTTGACTTTATGGCAAGGATAGGGGGGACCCAATGCGTCCTCACTCCTAGGTCATGGATATCACTGGGTCTTTTTTTGTAGACTGCCCCCTTCCTCATAGAAGCATAAAAGGCCTTTCTGTTCTTCTTCCTCTGAACATCCAGATTAGAGAAGTCGTAACAGGAGAAGCAAAATGCACTTGAACCTAGCAGGGGGCACCGCCTGCCATGGATGAAGTCAGTCCACACGCATGCAGACACACATGGTGAAGACATGGCTAAACCCTGGCACTTCTAGCTCCACCTCCCACAGCATTCTATGTCATGTGGAAACTCTGCACTCACCACACACCTTACCTCCTCTATTATTGGGCTGCAGGCTCCCAGAGGATGTGGTCTGTGTAGGATGGGATCATCTTTGTTTCCCCCATGCCTAACAGTGTCTTGACCCTCTAAATGTTTGTGGAACAGAAAGAAAAGAAGTAGTTCTCATTGATCTCCAAGCTGTGCCGTTACCACATTGGATGCTTAGTGTATTTGTTCCCACTTACTCCTCACAACCAGGCAAGGTAGATGTTATTGTCACCACTTTAGTATAAATAAACGGAAGTTCAAAAATATTAGAGGACTGGGGTGCTTGGGTGGCTCAGTCAGTGAAGTGCCTGACTCTTGATCTCTGCTCAGGTCATGATCTCACGGTTAGTGGGTTCGAGCCCCGTGTCAGGCGCTGTGCTGACGGTGTGGAGCCTGCTTGGGATTCTCTCACTGCCCCTCTCTCTCTGCCCCTACCCACTTACCCTCTCACTCAAAATAAATAAATAAACTTTTTTTTTTAAGTTAGAAAAAAAATACTAGAGGACTTGTCTGAGGTCAATCAGCCAGTTAGAGTCAGAGCTAGACTTGGGTCTAGAACTGTCTTTCTGCAAGGTCCCTGCTCTTCTCTCTCTGCATGACTGCATGAATGGGATTGATAATGTATAGGAGAGAGGTCAATCCAATCCCCCAGGTGTTACTAACACTGCTTCCCAGCAGCCCTCGCTGGAGATTCACCAGTTTTTTTTTTTTTTTTAATTCATTGGCTAATCCCTAGTGGGGCTGGAATTAACCCAAAGACAAAAGAGAAGTGGCCTTATCACTATTTTGTAAGATATTCCCTCTGCCTCCATAACCAGCAGGGCTAACATGAATGCCACTGTGTTATTTGTGCGTCCTCTGTCCCTAAACGATACCATGCCCCCAAGGGTTAAGCAGGCTCCTGAACTGACCCGGTCTGTTCCTTGGGAAGTACACCTGGCCCCATCATCTGCCTGACAAATGCCTGCTCATCCTTCAAGACCCAGGTCCTTCAGGAAGTCCTCCTGAGCTCCCTCTGTAGAGCTGCCTACACTGACTCTTCAGTTATTTAGGACTAAGTAGGGGTTAGGCACCCATGGGTCCAAAATAATTGAGAGCCCCTCCTCTCAAGAAACAGCAAGTCAAACAAGGAAGAAGAGAGATGTGAGAATACAGTATGCTAGGACATTATGTGCCTCCTGGTGTGATATAATGGAAGATATACAGCTATGATGTATTCTTTTCTGAAAAATAGAACCATTGAGCCTCTAGATCTAACTGCCAATTTACAGGAATATGGGGGATAGAAGTACAATGTAAAAACACCACAGGGGTGGAATCAGCCAAAATTGGACTATGGAAGCAAACAACTGACCTGATTTCTTGAACAAATACATGGGAATGTGGGCGGTGATGGGAACTGTTAAAAGAAACTTAAGAAACATCAACAGATGCAACTATAGACCTGATTCTGATAATTAAAACTACCAAAAAAGACATTTTTGAGACAATTGGGGGAAAAAAATGAACATGAACCAGGTATTAGATGACATTAAGAAACTTCTTAACGTTGTTATGTTTGATAATAGTGTCACAGTTACGTTTTTCAAAAAGTTCTTATCTGTCCATGATATACCCTGAAGTATTAGTGAACAAAATGATAGAATGCCTGGGATTTGCCTTAAATTTCTCTCCCAGGAAAAATAACTGGAGAAACAGATGAAACCAGAATGTCAAATGTCGATAATTATTAAAGCAGGGGAAGGGATCATTATATCCTTCTCTCTTATTGTATGCAAGTTTGAAATTTTTCATAATAAAATGTTAGATTTCTCAGAATACAGATTGCATGCCAAGTGCACCCATGGACAAATGCTGAGGCGACTTGAGGAGCAGAGAGGAAGGGTTCTAAACTGGCCTGCAGTGGGTGGGAACACCTGGACAGGACAGACAGGGCCTCAGCCATTGAGCTATTCTAGCACTTACCATGCTGCATTATCATGAGCACAAAAGGGATGTAACTGATTCATCTTTGAGACCCCAGCACCCAAAAGAGTATGGCAACTAATAGATGCTAAATAAAAGTTATTGAATGAATTACCTATAATCAGCTAAAGATCTCTTTGATCTTATAAAGCAGCAGCTGCCACGAACACTGTATATTATGCTGGATACAAGGGATACATCGAAACAGAAAATAGTCTCTGCTCTCAAAGGGAGAAAAGCCATTCACATAAAGCAATGATATTTCAAAAAGGAGATAAATGTGTTAAGTGCTAAATGAATTGGTATGACACACTGAACATTGCATCTCTGGAGGCTTCTTCTGAGGATTTGTGTGCAGAATGGCTCAAAAAAATTATTCAGTGAGAAGAATAGCATTGCTTTATCTTTTTGTAGGTCTCCTTCAATGTCTAGCTTTATAGACTACAGATATATTCTTGCATCTCCTTTTGCTTTTAAGCTATTGTGATATCACACATCATATACCCTCTGGAAAACTCTACTGTATACTTTTGAGATAACTTTTTAAAAAACAAACAAATAACATCTTAGTCTTATTATGAAAATAGTTTTGACCACATATGCCCCTGAAAATGTCTCAATCACATCCAGGGATCACCAGGCCATACCTTATAAATTGCTACACAACAGATTACCTACCATCTGCTTGTAAGTAGACATTTAAATTAAACAAAACAAATTTCACAGTAGTAACTTCTTGCTGTCTCCTTATAAACTGCCTCATTCAATTTGGCTTCCTACATTAACCATGTTATTTTGATTAATTAGATGAGTCAACCAAATCTGAGAAATTTTACCAATAAATAAACAGTAGGATATGGTAGTTACTGAAAAGAGCTTTACAGAAG